>NC_037673.1:25148910-25172382 GCF_003255815.1 Theropithecus gelada | reverse complement strand
GTTTTTTTTTTTTTTTTTTTTTTTTTGAGACGGAGTCTCGCTCTGTCGCCCAGACTGGAGTGCAGTGGCCGGATCTCAGCTCACTGCAAGCTCCGCCTCCCGGGTTCACGCCATTCTCCTGCCTCAGCCTCCCGAGTAGCTGGGACTACAGGCGCCCGCCACCTCGCCCGGCTAGTTTTTTGTATTTTTTAGTAGAGACGGGGTTTCACCGCATTAGCCAGGATGGTCTCAATCTCCTGACCTCGTGATCCGCCCGTCTCGACCTCCCAAAGTGCTGGGATTACGGGCTTGAGCCACCGCGCCCGGCCGAAACAACGGAAACTTTCATACGTAGTTGGTAATGTTGGTATTTGTAAAACAACTTAGAGTGGCAATTGGGAGAGGTCATGCAAAGATGGAATGAACATATTCTACCCTATCCTAAACAACATGGCAGGAAAAAAAGAATTCCCTGAAATCCATCGCTAACCTTCACAGCATGAACAACAGAATTTCTACCTGAATGACATTAAAATACATTTAAAAAAGAATTCCAACAGGGCTTTCAAAAGAGATTAAGAGGGTGGATTTTATTTATTTATTTTTTTATGGAAAAGCAAAAATTAAAGCCAAGACACTGGTGAAGACAGAAAACATGTTAAGGGACAGTCCCTACCAGATATCCTGACCTATTATTATGTTGCCTTTTATTAAACCAGTGGTTTTATATGTATCAGGGGATGCACATTACCTGAATATGTCAGTAACAGCACTGTTGTTAATTTAAAAAGCACGGGTAGGAAAAAAGTGTCAAAAGAAATATATACTAATATAATTGATAAATATATTGTGATCTATTTATACAATGGAAAATTACAGATCTGGGAAATGAAAAAATGAATGAAATAAAGTTGCAAGCATCTGTGTAGACAGATCTTAAACAAAATTTTTAGAATAAAATAGATACCAGAATCTCTGGGACAAAGTCCAGGCAGTGTTAAAAGGGAAATTTACAGCCCATATCAAATACTTAGAAAGATCTTAAGTTAATAATCTAACATCACAATTAAAAGAAATAGAGAACCAAAAGCAAACAAATCACAAAATTAGCAGAAGACAGGAAATAATCAAAATGAGAGCTGAAATGAAAGAGCCTGAGACACCAAAACCATTCAAAAGATCAAGGAATACAGGAGCTGGGATTTTTTTTATTGAAGAAATTAATAAAATACATCACTAACTAGACTAATAGAGAAAAAAAGAAAGAAGATTCAAATAAATGTAATCAGAAACTACAAGGAGGATGTTACCGCTTACCCAACAGCAATACAAATAGCCATCAGAGAATATTATGAACACATCTACACACATAAACTAGAAAACTCAAAAGAAATGGAAAAATTCCTGGACACAAACAACCTCCGAAGACTAAACTAAGAAGAAATTGAATCCCTGAACAGAGCAATAATGAGCCCTGAATTTGAAGCAATAATAAAGAACCCATGAACAAAATGAAAGCCCAGGACCAGACAGATTCAGTGCTGAATTCTACCAGATGTACAAAGAAGAGCTGGTGCCATTCCTACTGAAACTATTCCAAAGAGTTGAGGAGGAGGAACTCCTCCCTAACTCTTTCAATGAGGCCAGCATCATTCTGATACCAAAACCTGGCAGAGATACAAAAACAATAAAATGAAACTTCAGGTCAACATCCTTGATAACCATCAATGTAAAATTCTCAACAAAATACTGGTAAACCAAATCCAGCTGCACATCAAAAAACTTATCCACCACTATCAAGGAGGCTCTATCCCCAGGATGTAAGGTTAGTTCAATATAAGCAATTCAGTAAATAGAATTCATCACATAAGCAAAATTAAAGACAAAAACCACATAATGATCTCAATTGATACAAAGGCTTTTAATAAAATTAAACATCTATTCATGTTAAAAACTCTCAATAAATTAGATATTGAAGGAACACACATGAAAATAGTAAGAGCCATCTATGACAAACCCACAGCCAACATAATATTGAATGGGCAAAAATTGGAAGAATTCCTCTTGAAACTGGCACAAGACAAGGATACCCTCTCTCACCCCTTCTATTCAACATAGTATTGGAAGTTGTGGCCAAGGCCATCAAGAAAGAGAAAGAAAGAAAGGCATCCACATATGTACAAAGGAAGTAAAACAATCCGTGTTCGTACATGACATGATCCTATATCGAGAAATACCCATAGTCTCAGCTCAAAAGCTTCTTAAGTTAATAAACAATTTCAGTAAAGTTTCAGGGTAAAAAATCAATGTGCAAATATCACAAGCATCCCTATGCACAAAAAACGGTCAAGCCAAGAGTTAAATTAGGAATAAACTCCCATTCACAACTGTCACAAAGAGAATGAAATACCTACAAATACAGATAACTAGAGAGGTGAAAGATCTCTACAAGAAACTCTACAAACCACTGCTCAAGGAAATCAGAGATGACACAAACAAATAGAAAAGCATCCCATGCTTATGGATAAGAATATACAAATATTGTTAAAATGGCCATACTGCCTAAAACAATTCATGAATTAAATGATATATCTATTAAACTGCCATTGATATTCTTCACCGATGTAGAAAAAAACTATTTTAAAATGTATATGGAATGAAAAAGTGCCCAAATAGCCAAGGAAATCCTAAGCAAAAAGAATGAAAATGGAGACATCATGATACTTGACTTCAAACTATACAAAAGGGCTACAATAACCAAAACAGCATGGTACTCGTACAAAAACAGACACATAGACCAATAGAATAGAATAAACAACCCAGAAATAAGGTCACATGCCTACAACTATCTGATCCTCCACAAACTTGACAAAAACAAGCAATGGGGAAATGATTTCCTATCCAATACATGGTGCTGGGATAACTGGCTAGCCATATGTAGAAAATTGAAACTGGATCCCTTTCTTACACCATATAAAAAAATTAACTCAAAATGTATGAAACACTTATAGTTAAAACCCCAAACCCCAAAGATATATATATATATACACACACACACACACACACACACACACACACACACACACCTGGAAGACAACTTACGCAGTACTATTCAGGGCATAAACATGAGTAAAGATTTCTTGACATAGATTCCAAAAGCAATTTCAACAAAAGCAAAAATTGACAGTTGGAATCTAATTAAACTAAAGAGCTTCTGTAGAGCAAAGAAAACTATCAACAGAGTAAACAGGCAATCTATAGAATGGGAGAAAATTTTTCATACTATACACCCAACAAAGGTTGAATATCTAGTATCTATAAGGAACTTAAATTAATTTATAAGAATAAAACAAGCAACCCATCAAAAATGGACAAAGGGCATGAACAGACACTTTTCAGAAGAAGACATACATGCAGCCACTAAGCAAATGAAAAAAAAAAAATCAACATCAGTGATCATTAGAGAGAAGAAAATCAAAACCACAATGAGATACCATGCCACACCGGTCAGAATGGCTATTACTAAAAAGTCAAAAAATAACATGCTGATAAGGTTGTGGATAAAAAGGAATGCTTATACACCTTTGATGGGAGTTGGAATTAGTTCACCCATTGTGGAAGACAGTGTGAGGATTCCGGAAAGACCTAAAGACAGAAGTACCATTTGGATCAGCAACCCCATTACTGGGCATATACTCAAAGAAAAATAAATCATTCCATTATAAAGACATGTGCACGGGTATGTGCATTGCAGCACTATTCACAGTAGCAAAGACATGGAAGCAAGCTAAATGCCCATCAATGGTAGACCGAATAAAGAAAATGTGGTACATGTGTACCATGGAACACTATGCATCCATAAAAAGTAATGAGATCATGTCCTTTGAAGGGACATGTTTGAAGCTGTAGGCCATTATCTTTAGTGAAAATGCAGGAACAGAAACCAAATACCGCATGTTCTTACTTATAAGTGGAAACTAAATGATGAAAACACACAGACACATAGAGGGGAACAACACACTCTGGGCCCTATCAGAGGGTAAAGGGTGGGAGGAGGGAGAGGATTAGGAAAAATAACTAATAGGTACAAATCTCTGCAACAAACCCTTATGATAAAAAGTTTCCTAGGTAACAAACCTGCACATGTACCCCTGAACTTAAAATAAAAGATAAAAACAAAGAAAAAAAAGACATAAGCGAAGTTTACATTTTTTAAAAGTTGGAAAATTCACAAAAGACCATTGCTTTTAGAATCATAAATTATTTTTTAAATTTAAAATATTTAACTGAAATTTAAATAGTGATTTTGGAACGAGAGGAAGGATATTCTTAAAGGGAGGAAGGCACTGGCAGTGTTCTCTTTATCCACCTGTGTAGTGTTTTCACTGAGAATTTTTAATCATGTGTTAGAAATATATTTACTTTCTATAAACCTTATTGTGTGAATTTTATATAATAAAATATAACAGGTAAGTTGTTAATAGCTATTTTAGTAAAAATATTGTATTCATATTCACTATGAAATTTATTTTCTGTATATCAACACTAAAATTTAAGTTTTTAAAATTTAAAGTTACATTGAGCTTTAAATATAAAATTAAAATATAAGATAAAATATAAAATTCTATGGGAATATTGGAGACATATATCATGTAAATATATTTCTCTATTTTTAACTTATCTTTGATGATTGAAAAATTATAATTTCTCTTTGAAAACTTTGAATAGCTCTTAATCTTTAATAATGTTGCAAAAATACACACACACATTATCTTTTTATTAGTTCAAAATACACCCAATTTTAGTCTTTTTAGTTGTGATGCATTCAATTGTGTATGCAACATAATTTATTAAGATGTATCTAAATACATTTTATAGTTATTATAATATCTCAAGATTTTAAATATTTCATCTTTGCATTATGCTCTAATATGATAATTCATTTAACATTGTTTAATTTCTTGACGCTCTGCTTTAGAATTGACTTTGTTTTATATCTTTACATCTGTAATAATAATAAAACACTGAGAGAAACTAATAATAAATCATTTTGAGGGCATCTATTCAGAAAATTGCTCCATCTTTGAACTTCAAAACAATATCATGTATTCGATGTAGTAATTCATAAACTATGCTAAGATAGTAAATCTTTATTTCAGGAGGTGTTTTACATTTTTATTCATTTCTTGCAAAGACCAAAAAAACCTCTTTTTAATTGCATCTTAAGCATAATACTTCTGTGAACAGTACACTGAAGATTATGAAATAGGAACATGTAACTTTTGAACAAATAACTATCCTAAGGCTATAAATGAGAGGCAGAATAGTACGTGCAATATTTTAAATAAGTTATATATGGGAAGCAGAGTGCAAACATTGAAAAGGAGATGAAAGTAGGGTCAGAAGTTGCCAGCCTTCAGATTTGATAGTTTGATGGTTGTATTTGTCAGGGTTCTCCAGAGGAAAAAAAAAAGAAAACAAAATGCGTGCACGGTGTGTCTGTGTGTGTGTGTGTGTGTGTGTGTGTGTGTCTGTGTGTGTGTTGGGGATGGAACAAAGAATAACTGTATAATTTATTAGTTTTGGTAGTTTTCCAGAGTTCTTCTATGAGGAAACGCAGCCATCCCTCTGCTTCATTTAAGGGGTTCTGGCTCTGTAAACTGGTTCAAATCTGAACACTGAGAGTCTGCGACTCTGTTTTATAATTTGAGTTAGATTTCTGTTTACTTGGCCTAAAAGTTCTCTGCTCATACAGATAAAGTACAAATTTAGTAGTCTTCCTATTTTTCTCACTTCCCGGAATGCCATAGTTAACTGGCCAATGCCAGAGGTCTACGGGTAAGACTATTCTGATAGCTTTTTTGACTTTGTTGGGCCTCATAGTAACCACATTCACAGTAGCTTTGGAGGTTGGGTGCTGTCACTTGGCCCCTGGCACTCCAACGTCTAATTATTGAACTTAAGCTTTCTAATTTAGTGTTTCCAGTTTTTATTGCAGGGTCTGGCCTACAGAGAAGAGTGATCACTGAACTCATTAAGGATATTGGAGTGCCCTCACCAATTTATTTCTCAAAGTATTCATGAAATTATGTCTTCTGGGCTCTCCCAGTGTGGATGAGTATGTCTTAAATAACAAACTAAATTTTAACATAATTATTTTTCTAAGTCTTTGAGTGCTCTCCTCCATATTATATCAATGGAGACAGGACATTTTCATTTCGTTTTTTCTTTCTTTCTTTTTTTTTTTTTTTTTTTTTTTCTGAGACAGAGTCTTGCTCTGTCACCCAGGCTGGAGTGATGGAGGTTCTTCGGTGACCCCTTTATACTTGGCTATCTCACTTTCTTTCAATCTGAGGGTATTAATCCCACATTTCCTGAGGGAAAGGGAATGGCCTCCCCTTAAGGCAGTTACCTTGTAAGACAATTCTGATTCTTCTCAGAACCAGCACCTGTCATTCCTCCTTGCTTCGAGAAATATACATAGACTCAAGTATCAGCAGGTACCTCAATATGAGGTACAAAGCATGACCCATCAGGAAGCATGCTAACTCCAAAAAATCTACGTGAGTGTTTAAAGTTCTACAAGCAAATTCTGGAGAACAATGTGGGAATGGATATAAATCATTAGGATATGGTGGAAAGAACACAAAGTTGAATCATTTTGAATGTATTGGTATATTGTCACTGAGCAGAGAATCTGCATTTACTGTTGAAGCTATCGGAGTTAGTAAGGGCTCTGACAGTTTAGTTGGCTAGCCGAAATATGCAACAAAGATGACCCATCTTGAGCTAACTGAAAATGTCCAATCTGGGCTGGGCTCTGTGGCTCACGCCTGTAATCCCAGCACTTTGAGAGGCTGAGGCAGGCAGATCACTTGAAGTCAGGAGTTTGAGACCAGCCTGGCCAACCTGGTGACACTCCGTCTCTACTAAAAATACAAAAATTGCTGGGCATGGTGGCAGACGCCTGTAATCCATCAGCCTCAGGAGGCTGAGGCAGGAGAATCACTTGAACCCAGGAGGCATAGGTTGCAGTGAGCCGAGATTGTGCCACTGCATCTGGTCTGCACACTGGGAGGAGTGGGCACTGGGCTAGAGTTTTGGAAAGTTTGCACCATTTGCAGGGGTCAGGAGCCTGAGCTCTCCTGTTCCAGGGTGGTACCTGGGATTCAATCTGTAAGGCAGGAAACAGGTTTGAAGGACTCTCACTTTGCTGAGTCCCTATTTCCCTTTTTTTTATTTTTCCTTTTCACCTAAAAATTCAATTTTTTTTTTTCACCCTTCAAAATGTCCACAGGCCTAATTTTTCATGGTCGTTTGAGAAGGATCCCATTTTTAGCTGAACTAAGGAGACACTCCTACAACGAAAGAATACTATTATGGGTGGTGAGACAACAAAACCCAGTCCAGGAGAGGCTACTTCTCAGGTGACCCGCCTGCCTCGGCCTCCCAAAGTGCTGGGATTACAGTCATGAGCCACCGCGCCCGGCCTGAGAAAAATATATTATGCCTTCCATGTGTATTAGGATCCTGTAAACATGAGTTAAACAGCACAAGCTGTAAAAGTTAAGAACTAAAGTCTTGAACTGGGTAACGGCAATGATGGTAAACCATTCCATATTCACTTGATAGCAGTAAATAAAATCTTCTATAGTTATCAGTGAAAGATATTTTGTTCCAACACTCTCATTTCAAAACAGCAATAGGGAAACATGAGGGATTATATTTAGCTAATGTATAAGCACCAAGATGCGGAATACTACCTCAGCATCATTTGAGGTCTGCTGGAAAGGGTTACATGGAATCACAGTTTTGGAAGAAATCTAGGATTCAAAGACGTTTTCTGTAAAAGAGCTACATAACAAGACTGGGTAGAATTTTAATTGCCTGAACTATAGACTATAAATAACATAAGCTATAATTGAATTTAAGAAAGTAGTAGCTAATTTACCAGGACAGAATTTTCAAGACACAATTGAAATAAAACCTAGATATTGAATATTCTTTGTAGGGGGTAGAAAATGAAAAGAAAGAGGTTCCACATTAAAAAACAAAACCATAAAAACTTTGATTTTCTCAGTTGGAAATTGTATAATGTCTGCTTCTTAAAAACAATTTGGGAAACTCTTTGAGTGGAACACTTTAATCAAGTTCACCGCGTAGACTCATTTGTTAGGCTACTGGTAAATTATATTTAAATTATTATATTTTGAGTCCAAATATGAGTAAGAACTGTAGGTAGTGGGTGTTCATAAATGCAGCTGTGAGGAAGTGTGCATAACAGCAGAAAGACAATGTTGAGATCCAAATATATACATATATATATGTAACTATGTACAGAGTAAATATTTCTTGCATTAGAGAGAACATGCAAAGTGTTTATTTTGCTGAAAAGCATTGTACAAATCAGAAACTGTTGACCGGGCACGTTGGTTCACGCCTGTAATCCCAGCACTTTGGGAGACCGACGCGGGCGGATCACGGGGTCAGGAGGTCCAGACCATCCTGGCTAACCTGGTGAAACCCCGTATCTACTAAAAATACAAAAAATTAGCCGGGCGTGGTGGCGGGCGCCTGTAGTCCCAGCTACTAGGGAGGCTGAGGCAGGAGAATGGCTGAACCCGAGAGGCGGAGCCTGCAGTGAGCCAAGACCGTGCCACTGCACTCCAGCCTGGGGAATAAAGCAAGACTTCGTCTCAAAAAAAACCCCAAAAAACAAACAAACAAACAAAACACAAAAACTGTTGAATATTCATTATCATTCTATTATCAATGAGATTATCATATAAATAAAGGCATTATTTTCTTCCAAGAAGAGAAGGAAAATGAGAAGCATTCCTTGTGTCTGGAGTCACATATAATTATTACACAGTGACATAATTCCAAAGCAATAAAACTAAATAAAAGCAAGAACCAAATATGAAATAGAACATACTCTCCTTACACTAATTTCTAACAGAATATATTTGTAGATTGTGTATTGCTCTATTCCCGCCCGCCTCCCCAACCTCCCCAATCGGGGAATAACTTAAAGAAAACTTATGTGATTATTGAGATCATAAAATACTCTTTTTGTCACATAGAAACTTGTTTCTCTGATTTTAAAAAATGATATAAAAGCAAGTTATGAGCCTAAATCTCTGCTTTCATATTCTTATCTTCAAACATTTCTTAAAATGTGAATTCATTGATTTATATAAGAAAATATGTTAAATCAAGCAAAACTGATTTGAAAATGGATCAGATTCTTGTTTTGGGAATGTGTTTTTGTTCAAGGCAAGGGGTTTGTTCACTGAGGCTTACGTTTGGAGGATTTCTCAATCAAAGGCTAATCTTCTATTGGGTGATGAACTCCTGCAGGTCCATTACTATTCCTTGTCTTTATTCAGATCCCAAATGTTTTTTGTATTGCCTAATGAGACATAAGTATCATCCAGCAAACTTACCAGATAATTTACTAATTTGAAGTTAATGTACTGAGATATCACCATTTCTAAAGAGATATGATACATTATTTTATTTAATTTGAACAGTTGATGGTATCAGTAATGATATGACAGTTGACTCTTGAAAAATACAACAGACAAATGAAAAAATGCTCATCATCACTCGCCATCAGAGAAACGCAAAACAAAACCACAATGAGATATCATCTTACACCAGTTAGAATGGCAATTATTAAAAAGTCAGGAAACAACAGGTGCTGGAGAGGATATGGAGAAATAGGAACACTTTTACACTGTTGGTGGGATTGTAAAATAGTTCAACCATTGTGGAAAACAGTGTGGCGATTCCTCAAGGATCTAGAACTAGAAATACCATTTGACCCAGCCATCCCATTACTAGGTATATACCCAAAGAATTATAAATCATGCTGTGTATTGCTCTATTCCCGCCGGCCTCCCCAATAAAGACACATGCATATGTATGTTTATTGCGGCACTATTCACAATAACAAAGACTTGGAATCAACCCAAATGTCCATCAGTGACAGACTGGATTAAGAAAATGTGGCACATAAACACCATGGAATACTATGCAGCCATAAAAAAGGATGAGTTCGTGTTCTTTGTAGGGATATGGATGCAGCTGGAAACCATCATTCTCAGCAAACTATTGCAAGAACAGAAAACCAGACACCACATGTTCTCACTCATAGGTGGGAATTGAACAATGAGATCACTTGGACACAGGAAGGGGAACATCACACACACTATTATGGGGAGGGGGGACGGGGGAGGGATAGCATTAGGAGATATACCTAATGTAAATGATGAGTTAATGGGTGCAGCACACCAACATGGCACATGTATACATATGTAACAATCCTGCATGTTTGCACATGTACCCTAGAACTTAAAGTATAATAATAAAAAAAATCTATTAGAAAAGAAAAAAGAACTCAAGACTATTATAACTGTCACCTAAAGTTAAAACTGAATAAAAAAGGGCTAAGACTAACACACACACACACAAAGAAAAATACAAGGGTTAGGATGCCACCCCCCTACCCCCTTACAGTGGAAAATTTGCTTGTAACTTTAACTCCCCCAAAACTTAACCAGTTATAGCCTGCTCTGGACAAAAGTAAACAGTCGATTAAAAAATATTTTGTATCCAATATGTATTATATAATGTATTTGTATGACCAGGTAAGTTAGAGGAAAGAAAATGTATCTATTATTTAAGTAGAAGTTAGATCATCATAAAGGTCTTCTTTCTGAATGTCTTCACTTTGAACAGGCTGAAGAGGGATGGGGGGAGGGATTGGTCTTGCTGTCAGGGGAGGCAGAGGCAGAAAATGGGGTAGAGATAGAAGGCGAGGCAGAAGACATAGGCATATTTGGTGTAATCTTTTTTGAAAAAATTCATGTAGAAATGAATTTGTGCAGTTCAAACTTCTGTTGTTCAAAGGCCTACTCTATTGGAAATAATGATCAGAAAACCCACTTTGAGGGGTGGTTAGGACAAGTTCATTTTGGTTGCAGGAAACACAGCTCAATTATTTTTTTTTAAAAAAACTAGACTTGCAACCCTTCGAGGAATGTGAACAGCATTTCTCTTCAGCTATAGAGTGGCCTCACAATATTTTTCATATTTTTTATTTAGAAAAGACAGACAAATTGTCTCCGTGTATTACTGTCCTACCCGTCATTTTACTCCAATTGGACCCCACATTAATCCAGCTTTTTGAGACTGGAAGAGACAATTTTAGATACTGTGTTAATTATAATCATAGCAATTTTATTCTCACTCCCCTAAATAAGATGGTTTCCTATGTAATTACCTTTTGCTTTTTCTCAATGATATAAAATAATATATTGAATGCATCTTCTATAACATGAAAAATTCAAGCTTGGTTTGCTTGTACCTTATTTTCTTGCCTTAAGTTGAGATATTTAGGTCGATATACAAAGGAAAATTGTGTTAGATAATGGTACATTAAAAATATAGGTAATTTTGTTAGGTTATTAAGATTACCTAATAAGCCTAACCTACTTACCTAACCTATCTACGTAACCTAACCTACCTAACCTAAAAGTGTTAGGTAAAAATTTTAATTACCCATCATTTACCAGTCATAATTGTCTTAATCTCCTTAATTTTAATGTATTTAAATATAAGAAGATCTATATAACTCTAGTTAAACTCATATAACCTTTTTAAGATCTGTACTTCAATTATTGCTATTATTACTGATACTTTTATTATACTGTTAGGTGACATGGGTAATTAAACATCAACACGTTCTATATATTTTAACATTCTTTGGATAAATTTCAGACTTTCTACATTTTACTCACATTTCTCTCATGGGCTTCATAGAAAGTGGTACAAATGTGACAGTGGAAATGAGAACTAGAAGACACCAATACACAGCTGAAAATATATTTTTCTGAGTTTTAGTAAAGTGCAGGATGTCTCTTGACAAAAAATATTTTCAGTCATCTCTATATTAAGCAATAGACCAGTCAATCAGTCAGAGGATGACATGTGTCATAGAAATGTAGTCTAAGGAACTACAATGTAAACCCTTATATCTATTTTAATCATACATATTTTTAAATGTGAATTTTGTTACCATTATGTTTTGGAAAACATACAAACAAACAATGTGGGGTTATGTTATAACACAGAAAGAAATAACAAAGAAAGAAAAAAATAAATATATGTGATGAGATGTATCTCCAATTGGGCCATCAATAATATATATAATAACTTCTTTGAGTCAAATAAAATATTCCATTTAGCAAGATTTTGACCTATAATAGCAGTTAGTAGTTTAAAATACATTGGCTATAACGTGAAAGCTTGACTCTTTAGAAAATATTAAGATGGATACAATGGATTTAATAAACAAACATTACTCTTTCTATTTGTATTTTCATATATACGTGTTCATATATAGTATTACATGCATACATTTATGGATATACTACATTATATGTACATATTGAAAATGCATATATATTAATTTATATAATAAAACATTCAAATCTACAAAATGAGATTGTTGACATTTGATGAATCTTTTCAAAATTATTATGATAGTCGTGTCAGAGGTTACGAATAAAAATAAACCTATTATCAATCTATATACCAGCTTCAAGTACACATAATGGAGCCTAACACAAATAATTTATATTATGATAATTCATTGTGTGGTTTCCTCAAGCTGATAGATGTCAACACTACTTTCCTATAACTATGCAGATAAAACTGGGTATCAGTTGTCTTATTGTGTAATTACAGAAGCAAAAGAAAACAGCATACCTGTAATTATAAGTGTGGTTTCATATACACATTTCATTTAATGATACACATTGTTATTATTTTAATAGTTTTAAAATGGCTTGCATCAGCAGTAACATAGTCTGGCTTAGGATGTAAATTTTAAATGGCAAGTGAGAAGTATTCATTGTTCCTGTGGATCTTATCCAACAATTAGTACACCATAGTGTCCTTACCATGGTCCCATGATGGAAGTAGATTGAGAAGTGAGATCTTCTGTTTGCCATGAGTAGAAATCTATTTTTTATGTTCTCTTTATGAAATGTGAACAAGCATGATCAGTCTCTTCACTGAGTTATATCTAAACTAAAGCCAAATTTAAGAAAATAACTAACAGAATTAGTATATTTTTGAAAATATAGAAACTACCATCAGAGTGAACAGGCAACCCACAGAATGGGAGAAAATTTTCGCAGTCTACTCATCTGACAAAGGGCTAATATCCAGAACCTACAAAGAACTCAAACACTTTTACAAGGAAAAAAACAAACAACCCCATCAAAAAGTGGGCAAAGGATATGAACAGAAATTTCTCAAAAGAAGACATTCATACAGCCAACAGACACATGAAAAAATGCTCGTCATCACTGGCCATCAGAGAAATGCAAATCAAAACCACAATGAGATACCATCTCACACCAGTCAGTTAGAATGGCCATCATTAAAAAGTCAGGAAACAACAGGTGCTGGAGAGGATGTGGAGAAATAGGAACACTTTTACACTGTTGGTGGGATTGTAAACTAGTTCAACCATTATGGAAAACAGTATGGCGATTCCTCAAGGATCTAGAACTAGAAGTACCATATGACCCAGTCATCCCATTACTGGGTATATACCCAAAGGATTATAAATCATGCTGCTATAAGGACACATGCACATGTATGTTCATTGCGGCATTATTCACAATAGCAAAGACTTGGAATTAACCCAAATGTCCATCAGTGACAGACTGGATAAAGAAAATGTGGCACACATACACCATGGAATACTATGCAGCCATAAAAAAGGATGAGTTTGTGTCCTTTGTAGGGACATGGATGCAGCTGGAAACCATCATTCTTAGCAAACTATCACAAGAACAGAAAACCAAACACCGCATGTTCTCACTCATAGGTGGGAACTGGACAATGAGATCACTTGGACTCGGGAAGGGGAACATCACACACCAGGGCCTACTATGGGGAGGGGGGAGGGGGGAGAGATTGCATTGGGAGTTATACTTGATGTAAATCACGAGTTGATGGGTGCTGACGAGTTGATGGGTGCAGCACAACAACATGGCACATGTATACATATGTAACAAACCTGCACGTTATGCACATGTACCCTAGAACTTAAAGTATAATAATAATAAATAAATAAATAAAAATAAATAAATAAAAATTAAAAAAGTAAAATAATCAACTATGCAGGAATAGTTTAGCACTAAAATAAAATGGTAAATTTTACTTACTATTATATAAGAAAAATGCAAAGTACATTGCTCAAACTTTTAAAAAAAATTAACAAAAAAAGAAAATATATATGATTAAATTCATAACTCACGACTATAATTTTTTTTCTGTTTTTACCGTCCTTTCATGTCTAACAACAAACAACACTAACCAAAAACACACATAAAATTGCCTTTCTTTCTTTCCTAGCTTCCCTTTTCTCCCTCCCGTCTACCAGTCTCTCTGTGATGCGGACCAATGCAGTTTTCTTTCTAATCAATTCCCCCTATTGGTGGATGTCTTGTCCTTTCAGGCTGCTCTAATAAAATACCTTGGAATGGGTAATTAATACAATAATAGAAATGTATTTCTCACAGTTTTGGAGGCCGAGAACTTCACGGTCAAAGCACCAGTAGATTCACTCAGTGAGTAGTAAAGATTTCAAAGATGATGTGATGCCTATGGTTGCACCCTCACTTGGCAATAGCACAACAAGGCTACTAATCCCATTAATGTGGGTGGATCCTTCGTGACTCAGTCAAATCTCCAAAGTCCCCACGTATTAATATTATCACATTGGATATTAGGTTCCAACTTATAAATGTTGGGGAGACATCAACATCCAGACCATAGCAAGGGCCTGTCCATTTTCTGATGTGGCATTACGGACATCTAGGAGCTGCTCTATTAACCATTACTCTTTTTCTGAACTAAGCAAGAGTGAGAAAGCAAAGATTCTTTATTAGAATGAGAGAAAGTAAAAAGTAGGGCAACCTATATATTAAATTATATTACTCTTTTAATATATAAACATTTTTATATTACTCATATTTATATGAGTAATATCAGCTACTCAGATTACTATTTAGATCACTCATATTTATATGAGTAATGTAAAATGTGTAGAATTATCAATATATGAATAATGGGATATTGTAAATGAACAGTAAAGGAAAGACTCAATGTTAAGAGAGGAAATACTAATGTTTAGTAATTAACTTCAAACTTCAAATTTCTTAGGTAGTTTTCTTACAACTACATACTCAAAAAATTAAAAGAAAAAGAAATAGGACAAAATAAGTCTAGAGAATTAACGAATGCTTTATTGGTGTTTGTTTCCTACCACAATTATGTTTCTCTCATCTTTTTTATATATTTAGCCCCAAATTCTTTCCTCTTTTCAGAAGATTGCATTTTAATTGGGTTTTTAGCACACATTTTTTTAAAAGAAGTTTGTTAGCCATTGTGAAGTAATTGTTATCTATGTGCTGACAACTCTCAAATTTACATTTTAATCCAGATGCCTTTTCTGATTACAAAACCTAAGGAATTTCTTCTCATTCATGCTTCAGAGGAACACAAAAATTCAAAATGAATAAAAATTATTATACCATCAATCCAAGCATAAAATGTATACTTCTCAATTCCAGTACTAGCAGCACTACTCATCAGGTTACCCAAATGAGAAAACCTGAGCAGAAAAATTTACAAAAAAACTTAAAGCCAGAAAATATTAATTTAAAAAAAAAATCAGGAAAGAACCTTAAAAATCAGAAAACTCTCTTCTTTCTCTCACCAATATCAGATCAATCACAATATCTCATTAGTCTATGACCTAAATATCGCTTGAGTTTCTTCACTATTCCCAGTGTCTACCACTATCACCTTATTCTATGTACAATCAATCATTTCACTCATCTGCTTTGTTACTTCTTATTTTCCTTAGTGTCTTGAAGACTGGAATCTTTTTTTTTTTTTTTTTTTTTTTTTTGGTAAGACGGAGTCTCGCTCTGTGGCCCAGGCTGGAGTGCAGTGGCGCAATCTTGGCTCACTGCGAGCTCCACCTCCGGGGTTCACGCTATTCTCCTGCCTCAGCATCCCGAGTAGCTGGGACTACAGGCGCCTGCCACTGCGCCCGGCTCATTTTTTTTTTTTTTTTTGTATTTTTTTTTCTTATTAGAGACGGGGTTTCACCATGTTAGCCAGGATGGTCTCGATCTCCTGACCTCGTGATTCGCCTGCCTCGGCCTCCCAAAGTGCTGGGATTACAGGCGTGAGCCACCGCGCCCGGCCGAAGACTGGAATCTTTAACACGCGACCCTCTCAGTTATGGTCTTTTTGTTTTCATCTTTATTTTACGCCTCATCTCCACACTCCTCACATTCTAGCTATATTATATTTTATTTGGCAATTCGTATTTGCTATAATTTGTCTCAACTTAGGACCATTTTTCTTATCCTCATTACCCCAAAAGGAAAAGATAAAACATACTGTGGAATTTTTCTTTGTTGCATGAACTAGGCTTGCTCAGTTGCAAGTTTTCTTGGACTTTTCTTGTTACTTGGTCTTTTTAGTTACATCATATAATCTTCTTACTATGTTAGACATTTCCTCATTTTTGGAGCTATAAGATATAAGAATCTGATTTGGACTTAGGTAAAAAGCTTTCAGCTTACTTTTTAGACCACTTTAGGCGTTTTCCAAAAATGGGTGAAAACATCCCACAGTTCACCAGTGGACTCTTTTATTATGCCTAGGACAAAGATTCAGAATACCTCAGAATATTTTTACATAAAGCAACCTTTTAGCGTGGACTCTTTGGAAGCTTCTAGGAAAAGTAGCATCGTATCAGGATCTGCTATTTTGCTTATACTGTTTTTGTCCATGGTACTCTGCACATTCTCAGTTTATAACATTCTTTGAGCAATGTTACTTTAAAAAGGCTTCCTTCTGAGTAGGTTTGGTAATGATGACTTAAAGTCCTTTTCATTTTTGTGATTCTAGCGGTTACTTTTACTTCAATTACCTCTGCACAATGGTTTTTTACATTTATCTTTGCACTTTTGAAATCATTCTGTTACTTATGCTGGGATTTATTTTCTTGTATTCTTAAAACTTTAGTTCTCAGTTCAGCATCTGGCTTACCACCTTCGGCTTAAAAATCTCAATTTCATCCTTTAAAAAAATGCTATTCTGTTTCAGTAGGTATTAGATAAAAGAAATGTAAAAGTAAATGTGACATTTTGCAACTATATAAATGCTACAACTGGAATGACATTTAAGGGTTTGCATACCTTCCAGAACCTGGCTATTTTCTCAGGAGACCTTGTGTCTGTAATTCAGACACACTGAGGTCAGACTGTGATGCTATGGTACTTTCCTAGACCTATGACCTGCCTATAAATCTATCCTAAAACAGAGGCAAATGATCAGTTTCTCATGACTCAATACTTGGTTCTTATGGAAGAGAGAGAAGTCGGGCTGAAGATGGGGCTGAAGTTGCATAATGTCAAAACCAGCACAGGGATTAAAAACTTAAGAGTTTTTAAAGCAAATTAAGACAAATAATATTCTTAAAAGTCATTTGTAGATAATGATCAAGCAGAAAAGGATGTTACTATCAAATAGTAAAGTTATCAGGGAGATCTCAAGTTTAGTTTTCCAAAGATTTTTACCTTTCCAACATGAATGTCACCATCTGCTCATGCATAATAAATGTATTACATGTAAAAGGCCAAAGTC
Source organism: Theropithecus gelada (assembly GCF_003255815.1). Lineage (NCBI taxonomy): Eukaryota > Metazoa > Chordata > Mammalia > Primates > Cercopithecidae > Theropithecus > Theropithecus gelada. The sequence continues at coordinate 25,154,655 of NC_037673.1, read as the reverse complement.
AATACTAAGGTGTTACAGTTTAATTGCTTAAATTTCTCGTAATATTAATTTTGCCACTATCTAGCACTCATCATCCTGCTGGGTTTGCTAGTATTGCTTGCATAAGACCAAAGCCTGCTGAAGTCATTCTCCTTCATAATACAGTATGATGTAGCTGAAGGAAATGAAACCCCATTAGTGAGTCTCAAATAGATGTTATCTCTCTGCCAGTATTACTAAAACAAATATGAACTGCACTTCTGCTATGACTGTTTAATCCCTCTACCAATACGGCATGTCTCTTAGTTGTTATACCAATTGCTTTGCAAACAGTGAATGGATTACTGCTTATAAAAATTCTGCTGGTATGCCAAATTTCCAAATTAGGTACAAATTTTAACAAATGGGATAAAACTATTGATAGGATAACATTTTGTTCACTTTATAAATATTATAGCCTAAACTAAACATAATGATTTTTGAAAATTCAAATGAGTATAATTTTTAGAAAATTAATTCTAAATCTAGAAGTAAAAATATCTTCCAAGTAGAGAGATGTAACATTATATAAAATATATTTTAAAGAAATGTCCTTTTTTCAGTCCTATTGGTATAAAATTATTTTCAATATTATTCATCTCTTTTTAAAACAATCCAACTTCCTTGTATAGCTTGCATTTATGTGTAAGGAAGGTTAAATTTAGCAGTAATTCAGGTTAATCTCAAGTACATATATTGTACATCTGGCCCCATACTTGTAACCTTCTAAAATAACAGAACATGATGTTTTAGGTTGTTTTAAACAGTTTGTAATAAAAAAACCTTTTTGCTCACAAAAGACAGCATATCAGAAATTTTTTGGAAACATATCCTTGACTTTTGCCACTTTTCCACCTTCTTAAGGCTTTCACATGCTCCATCTTTATTTTCATTATAATATTTTTCTTTACCTCCCCTTTGTCTTGTAACAAATCATTTTTGCATCCTGTATTTGTATCATTGAACAAAAATTTATCAAGTACTTTCTATGTACAACCTAATATTTGTTTTGCCAAGGAATATGAAAGGTTGAAGAAAATGTGACTTTTCAATTTGCCTCTGGATGCGAACAAACCCTAGTAGTTGAAACAGTATCATTCCCAATATATATTCCTCTTAAAGGGATGATAGGTTTAGAAGCTCTCCATTTCCTCTATAAGCAAGGTACCTTCACAGTGAAACTATTAACAGACAATTCCTTGTTTTGGGGGCCGCCTTGTACCCTGCATGATGTTTACCAGCATCACTGGCTCCTACTCACCAGATACCAGTAACAACATTTACCCTGAACAGTCGTGCTAGCGTCTCCCGACATTGCCAAATGTCCCTGAGGGGAAAAATCAATCATATTTGAGAGCCATTCCTCTGTAACACCTCCTGTCTAGGGTCCAAAGCTCTCTTAATTCGCTAAGCTTGTAGCTATTCTCTAGTGAGCCACACACTTCCCTCTGCATTAAGTGTAACGCTTACTCAGCCAGCTCTTATAAAACTGTTCAAGCCAGTTTTACTGCTCTTTTCAATTATATGCATTAATTAAATTAAATAAGTACTTAAAAATCATTACAAAAAGAGTTCTATTAAGAAAATTGCATGCTTTGGAAATAATAAAGGTGAATCAGAATAATCACTGTCAAGGTAGTGTGAGACAAGTATAAGACGTAATTGAGGAAAAAGGATTATAAAACTCAAAGGATGATGAGACCAAAGTATTACAAAAATGTACTCACATTCTCTCGCTACTGTAGGAAAATAAAATTAGTTACTAAAAAAGTCTTCTAGGTATACAAGAAAGACAATATGAAACTCAATTGAGTATAATCCTCCATACTCAAAACAAAGGCTTTTGTCAACATTGAGAGAATAAAATGTTTGTGTACATTTTAAGTGAAATGCAGTGTTTGTCTTTAATTTAGGAAATATACAATTAAACCAATTTTTCTTTTTCTTCTTTTTAAATTTTATTTTAAGTCCAGGGGTACATGTGCAGGTTTGCTACATAGGTAAACTTGTGTCGTGCGAGTTTGGTGAGCAGATCGTTTCATCACCCAGGTATTAAACCTAGTACCCATTAGCTATTTTTCCTGATCCTTTTCCTCCTCCCACCCTTCACCCTCCTGAGAGGCCCCAGTGTGTGTTGTTCTCCTCTATGTGTCCATGCGTCATCATCTTTTAGCCCCACTTTTAAGTGAGGATATGTGATATTTTTTTTCTCCCTGCATTAGTTCACTAAGGATAATGGCCTACAGTTCCAACCAAGTCCCTGTGAAGGACAAGATCTCATCCTTTTTTATGACTACATAGTATTCCATGGAATATATGTACCACAATTTTTTAATCCAGTCTATCACTGATGCATATTTAGGTTGATTCCATGTCTTTGTTATTGTGAAAGGTGCTTCAATAAACATACCCATGCATGCATCTTTATAATAGAATGATTTATATTCCTTTGGGTAAACACTCAGTAATGGGATTGCTGGGTTGAAGGGTATTTCTGTCTTTAGGTCTTTGAGTAATCACCACATTGTATTCCACAATGGTTGAACTAGTTTATACAACCACCAACAGTGCATAAGCATTCCTTTTTCTCCACAATCTGCCCAGCGTCTGTTATTTTTTGAATTTTTAATAATACCCATTCTTACTGGTGTGGGACAATATCTTATTGTGGTTTTGATTTGCATTTCTCTAAGATCAGCAATGTTGAACTTTTTTTTCATATAATCGCTTGCTGCATGTATGTCTTCTTTTGAAAACTGTTCATGTTCGTTGCATACTCTTTAATGGGCTGTTTTGGTTTTTTTTTTTTTAAAGCATGTTTAAGTTTATTGTATATGTTGTATATTAGACCTTTGTGAGATGCATAGTGTGCAAAAATTTTATCATATTGTGTAGGTTGTTTGTTTACTCTGTGGATAGTTTTTCTTTTCTTTCTCCCCCTTTTTTTTTTTTTTTTTTGCTATGCAGAATCTCTTTAGATTAATTAGATGCTATTTGTCCATTTTTGCTTTTGTTGCAATTTCTTTTGTCATCTTCATTATGGAATTTTTGCCCGTGCTTATGTTCTGAATGATACCGCCTAAGTTGTCTTCCAGGGTTTTTACAGTTTTGGGTTTTGAATTTAAGTCTTGAATCCATCTTGAGTTAATTTTTGTATATGGTATAAAAAGGAGTCCAGTTTAAATCTTCTGCATATGACTACCCAGTTATCCCCCAGCACCATTTATTGAATAGGGAATCCTTTCTCTATCCCTTGTGTTTGTCAGGTTTGTTGAAGGTCAGATAGCTGCGGGTGAGGAGGCTTTTGTCTGGGTTCTCTATTCTGTTTCATATGTCTATGCACCAGTTTTTGTACCAGTACCATGCTGTTTTGTTTCGTAGAGCCCTGTAGTATAGCTTGAAGTCTGGTAGTGTGATGTCTCCAGCTTTGTTCTTTTTGTTTAGGATGCCTTGGCTATTCAGACTCTTTTTTGTTCCATATAAATTTTTTTTTTTCTATTTCTGTGAAGAATCTCAATGGTAGTTGTATTAGTCAGGATTCTCTAGAGGGACTGAACTAATAGGATAGATGTATATATAAAGGGCAGTTTATTAAGAAGTGTTGGCTCACAGGATCACAAGGTGAGGTCCCATAATAGGCCATCTGCAAGCTGAGGAGCAAGGAAGCCAGTCTGAGTCCCAAAGTTGGAGAACTTGGAGTCTGATGTTTGAGGGCAGGAAGCATCCAGCAAGGGAGAAAGATGTAGGCCAGAAGACTAAACCAGTCTAGCCTTTCCATGTTCTTCTGCATGCTTTAATTCTGGTGACTCTGGCAGCTGATTAGATTGTACACACACAGATTTAGGGTGGGTCTGCCATTCCCAACCTACTGTCTCAAATGTTAATCTCCTTTGGCGACACCCTCACAGACACACCCAAGAACAATACTTTGCATCCTTCAATCCAATCAAGTTAACACTCAGTATTAACCATCACAGTAGTTTAATAGGAATAGCATTGAATCTATAGATTGTTTTGGACAGTATGACCACTTTAGCAATATTTATTCTTCCTATCCATGAACATTTGTTTGTGCCATCTTTGGTTTCTTTGAGCAGTGCTTTGTCATTCTCCTTGTAGAGATCTTTCATCTCCCTAGTAAGCTGTAATCCTAGGTATTTTATGCTTTTGATGGAAATTGTGAATGGGAGTTCATTCCTGATTTGAGTCTCAGCTTGATTGTTGTTGGCGTATAGGAATGCTTGTGATTTTGCACATTGATTTTGCTTCCTAGGATTTTGCTGAAGTTGTTAATCAGCTTAAGAAGCTTTTGGGCTGAGACTATAGGGTTTTTTTTAGATACAGATGATGTCATCTGCAAACAGGGATAGTTGTACTTCCTCTCTACCTAATGTGGATGCTCTTTGTTTATTTCTCTTGATACAGGATGATGTCAACTGCAAACAGGGATAGTTGTACTTCCTCTTTACCTAATGTGGATGCTCTTTGTTTATTTCTCTTGCCTGATTATCCTGGCCAGAACTTCCAATATTGTGTTCAATAGAAGTGATGATAGAGGGCATCCTTATCTTCTGCTGGTTTTCAAGAGAAGTGCTTCCAGTTTTTGACCATTAAGTATGATGTTGACTGTGGGTTTATCATAAATGGGCCTTATTATTTTGAGGTATATTCCTTGAATACCTAGTTTACTGAGAGGTTTTTTTTTTTTTTTTTTTCCCATAAAAGGGTGGTGAAATCTATCGAAAGCTTTTTCTGTGTGAATTGAGATATCATGTGTTTTTTTTTTCTTTAGCTCCAGTTATGTGATCAATCACAATTATTGATTTGTGTATGTTGGACTAACCTTGCATGCCAGGGATGAAACCTACTTGATCATGGTGGACAAGCTTTTTGATGTGTTGCTCGATTCAGTTTCCCAGTATTTTGTTGATAATTTTTGCACTGATGCTCATCTAGGATATTGGCCTGAAGTTTTCTTTTCTCATTGTGTCCTTGCCAGTCCCTTCTCTTCAATTCATTAAACTAGTTTTAGCAGAAATGGTACCAGCTCATCTTTGTACATCTGGTCGATTTCAGCTCTGACTCTGTCTGGCCCGGGGCTTGTATTGGTTGATTGGCTATTTATTACTGCCTCAATTTCAGAACTCATTATTGGTCTGCTCAGGGATTCAGTTTCTTCCGGGTGAGCCTTGAGAGGGTATATATTTCCAGATTTTCTAGTTTATGTGCATATAATTCTTTATAATATTCTCTGATGTCTGTTTGTATTTCTGTTGGGTTAGTGGTAATATCCCTCCTTGTCGTTTCTGATTATGTTTATTTGAATCTTCTCTATATATACTTATTTTATTTTATTTTATTTTATTTTATTTTTTTATTTTAAGACCAAGTCTCACTCTGTTGCCAGGCTGGAGTGCAGTGGTGCTATCTTGGCTCACTGCAACCTCCGCCTCCCGGGTTCAGGTGATTCTCCTGCCTCAGCCTCTCGAGTAGCTGGTACTACAGGTGCATGTCACCACCCCCAACTAATTTTTTTGTATTTTTACTAGCTTTCACCGTGTTGGCCAGGATGGTCTCAATGGCTTAATTTTGTGATCTGCCCATCTTGGCCTGAGATTACAGGCGTGAGCTGCTGCGTCTGGCCTATTTTATTAATTTTTTCAGAAACCCAGCTTCTGGATTTTTGACCTTTTGAATTTTTTTTTTTTTTTTTTTTTTTTTTTTTTT
>NC_037673.1:25134834-25148810 GCF_003255815.1 Theropithecus gelada | reverse complement strand
TTTTTTTTTTTTTTTTTTTTTTTTTTTTTTGGTGGCTCTATCTCCTCCAGTTCAGCTCTGATTGTGTTTTTTCCCTGTTTTCTGCTACATTTGGGATGTGATTGTTCTTGGCCCTCTAGTTCTTTTAGTATTGATGTCAGGTTAAATCAGATTCTTTTGAAAAGCAAACACTGAGGGAAGTTTTTACCACCCATACTGCCTTAGAAGAGCTCCTGAAGGAAGCACTAAATATGGAAAGAAGAAACATACCAGCCACTACAAAAACACACTGAAGTACACAGACCAGTGACATTATAAAGCAACCCCATAAAATAGTCTGCAAAATAACCAGCTAACATCATGATAACAGCATCAAACCCACACATATCCACACTAACCTAAAATGAAAGTAGGCTAAATGCCCTAATTAAAAGATGCAGAGTGGCAAGCTGGATAAAGAAGTAAGACCTATTAGTACATTGTCTTCAAGAGACTCATCTCACATGCAATGACACACATAGGTTCAAAATAAAGAGATGCAGAAAAATCTACAAAGCAAATGGAAAACGGAAAAAAGCAGGGGCTTCAATCCTAGTTTCTGACAAAACAGACTTTAAACCAACAGAAATTTAAAAAGACAAAAAAGGCATTACATAATGCTAAATGGTTCAATTCAACAAAAAGAGCAAACTGTTCTAAATCTGTGTGTACCCAACACAGGAGCACCCAAATTCATAAAGCAAGTTCTTAGAGACCTTCAATGAGAGTTAGACTTTCACACAATAATAGTGGGAGACTTTAACACCCCACTGACAATATTAGACAGATCATTGAGGTAGAATGTTAACTAAGATACTCAGGACCTGAACTCAGCACTGGATCAATTGGACCTGCTAAATATCTACAGAACTTTCCACCCTAAAACAACAGAATATAAATTCTGTGTACGATATGGTATATTTCTTTGTGTGTGAGTGTATGTGCAAATATAATATTTAGAATATGTACATTTATATTACAAAATGCATTGTGCATGTGTGCATATATGTACATAGTATAGTGCATATATTATAAAAAAGGAACAGAATTTACATATTGCCTTATAACTATATATAAACACATATGTTTATATACCATGATTTTACATTAGTACATCCATTCACTGCTTTTGTTTTTATGTTTCTTAGTTGTCTATTATATGGATTTTTATATTTATATATTCTATAATAATTACATATTATATATATGATATATGGCATGGATGTTACATATTTCACCTCTGTCTTCCTATTGGTAAGTTTCTAAGTGTCATAGTTTGCCTCTACAAATAATTTTGAAATGTCTGTCTTTGTGCATAAGTTGGATTAATCCTCTGGAAAGATTTCTAGTGATGAAAATCACAGGTTTTCAGGCTCTGCCTGATTTTTTTTAGCTCCAGTCTGGCCAAATGCATGGCCTTGCTTCTCCTTGAATGCCTGGCTTCCAGTTAGAATATAACATAGGGACAGAAATAAAGAACTAACTCGAGAGGTCAGGGGGCCAATGACTGGGAACCCCAGCGTGAGGAGAATTTCCATATTCTCTCCTTCCCCTTTCCATTAATCCGTCACGTTTTACTTAAAGATGCTCCAGAACATACTGGTGCTAATGCCCACCCAATATCCCCAGCCCCAAGCCTGGCCTGTCAGCTGAGAAGGTCACATTCAGCTTCATCTGCATGTTCAATTCCCTCTGTGGTCTCCTATTTTACCAATCTGACAAACAAATAAAATTCATACTCAGCTCCAATAGCTCCTGGTGCTGTAAGCTCACTCAGCGGCCTTGCTATCTGGGACGTGCATGCCTTTGACTGATGCACTGGATCACTTCCAGGAATATTTTGGTATTTCTGTCTCTAGGGGTCTACCACCACCAGTAATGAAGTAGCGTTGCTTCACCCTGCCCTGCTCCTGTGTATCTTTTAATTAGCCTGGGGTCACACACTCTGCTAGATAACACACTGCATTTTTCACATTATGAGATGTAAAATCCCAAATCGTCAAATAAGGGAACTAACGATCTTTGAACCAAACAGACTGGCATTTTTGTTTTGAGCGGGATATACCAGTAACCATCTGGGATTACTTTAAAGCCACGTCTGTCTTCTAAGCACCTTCAATTTAACAATATTAATGCTAGGTGATTCTTATTTTAGTTGCATTCCTATCAAACCAAGAGCAAAGGTTAATTCCTTTTCTGGCCTTTGTGCTTTGGCGAGGGAACACACTGAATATTAAATGAATAAAAATGACTAATCATTGCCTTCCTTTATATATTTCATGAGAGTTACCATGAGAACAAATATTATAACTTTTCTTCTCTGTTCTTTTAATAGAACCATTAATAACACTAGGTAAAATGAAAATATACAACAATGCAGTGTTTTTTCTTCACGCTAATTATGTTGTCAGCTTTTTGTCTGAGTATATAATTGGCTCTAGTAGCAACCAATATTGTAACGTGTGAGTGCCTTGTATTGGGGTTTTGTTTATGGTGGCCCAGAAAAGGACAACCGTGATAGCTGGACTCTTTCTTTGAATAATTCAATGTAAAAATGCATCAATAGAGAATTCCCTGGCCATGACTAACTACTAAGAGGACAAGTACTAGTGAGGTGAAACAAAGAGATTCTGAAGTTTAGAGGCCACCTTTTATTGATCTAGTCCAGTGTTTTTGAAATTTCAGAATATTTGTGATTGATAATGTATCTGTGCACCCAACTCTAGGAAACATTGCAACAGGCATCCAGTATTGCCATGTTTCATGATTGGTTGGTGCTCCAAACATAAGCATAAATGGTGCAACTTTCTGGCAGCACTTCATTTAACATGGTCATATCTACAATTCCACAAAATATGGAATTTGCGCGTGTGTGTGTAATTATGAAAGTGAAAGCATTATACCATGTTTAACCCCTGTAGATAATGGGCAAGAAAGCCTTACAGTTTTCCTCAGCTTGGCAGTACTTTAGACATCTCTTTGACATGCACTCATCAAAAAATTTAGGGCTCTGTCTCCAAGTTTCCAGAGTAGGGTAGGAGTCTAAATTCCATAGGTGACTATTAGCAAACACAGGTGACCTAATCATATTGACCAAGATCTCCAGAACTTTTTTATTAGCTCACTCAATGTCTAAAAATAGTTTTGAAGCCCTGTACTAAGAATCTTGAATAAAGTTATACTTGATGTTTTTTAACAGGTGCCAGTGCAAATTTTATTTTACAATAAGTACATAAGTACGACACCCTGGCACTAGGTCTCTGGAGCCCCCTATCATAATCAATGACCTAATTCTTTATTTCCTTTTAATTTATTTATTTTTTCTGAGATGAAGTCTCACTCTGTCATCCAGGCTGTAGTACAGTGGCATGATCTCAGCTCACTGCAACCTCCACCTCTGGGGTTCAATTGATTCTCTTGCCTCAGCCTCTCAAGTAGCTGGGATTACAAGTGCATACCAAGACACCAGGCTAATTTTTGTATTTTTAGTAGCAAAGGGGTTTCACCATGTTGGCCAGACTGGTCTCAAAATCCTGACCTTGGCCTTCAAAAGTGCTGGGATTACAGACATGAGCTACTGCCCCCAACCCCTAATTCTTAATAATTTTTTTTAAAAAATTATGAGTGCCTCTTATTTTTAATGACTTACTTTTAAACACATAAGACTGTTTATGGGGTAAGATGTAAAAATGGAAAATTTTTAGCCCTGGATACCACTAGGATTATGTTCGTTGTGTAAATTACAAATAATTATTTCCTAATTATTAGGCATAATTGAGTCTTTAGAAAGGTGACACTAATGAGTTTATTTATTTATTTTTTTTGAAATTAGAATACACACATTCTTGTTAGGATAAAGTAAAAAGATTAGCTTCCTTTTACTTTAAGATACTTAAACTGTAAATCATAAAATAAGCTATATAGAAAACCCAATCCTTAATTATTAAATAATTACTTTTCTACAATACCAATTGTATTCATCAGGATTCTCTAGAGGGACAGGAATACTAGGATAGATATAAAGGGAGGTTTCTTAAGTAGTATTAACTCACATGATGACAAGGTCCCACTGTAGGCCATCTGCAAGCTGAGAAGCAAGGAAGCCAGTCCAAGTCCCAAAGCTGAAGAACCTAAAGTCTGATGTTCAAGGGCAGGAAGCATCCAGCAGGGGAGAAAGATGTAGGCTGGGAGGCAAAGCTAGTCTTGGTCTTTTCACTTTCCTCTGCCTGCTTTCATTCTGGCTGCGCTGGCAGCAGATTAGATGGTGCTCACCCAGATTAAGGGTGTGTCTGCCTTTCCCAGTCCACTGATTCCAGTGTTAATCTACTTTGGAAACACCCTCACAGACACACCCAGGATCAATACTTTGCATGCTTCAATCTAATCAAGTTGACATTCAGAATTAACCATCACAGCAATATACCTGAAAATATACACAGTATGAGCATTTGTAAGAGATTAAAAAGATAGATTTTATTATTTAACATGTTCAATCCATTGATATTTTATAAATTGAAGTTAATTTGAAATGAGTATATTTACATTCTTAATTACTTATAATGTAAGTGTTGAGAGATAATAGATAATATGTATGTTTTATGTCCCTCAAATATGACTAAGAATTCTCAAAAAGAATTCTAAAATCGTTAATTATAGATCTATTCACATGACTATGCGAGGTTAAAACTCTATAAAGTCTGATGACAAAAAATATAAATTAGATAATTCCGTACATAATATAATAAGACTTTTTAATGAGTATCACATAATCTGGCTACGTAGTATTCTGTCTTATTAGAATCTCTGAGAAACACTTTATGGAGGCCACATTTTATCCTCTGAAACTAATAACAAAAGATAGGGGTATACACAGAAGAAATCCAAATGCCTTTTTAAAAAATTGTCTTTATTTAGAAGTTAGTCTTTTATAAATGTATGTAATCTATTCTATAAACACATTTCATTTTGAATATAAAGTTTAGGTCTACTAGCCTGTGAATGAAATGATTTTCATCTTTGCATATTTCAGAACTTGTTCTTAAAAGGGAAATCTGTAAAGGCAAAAACTAAACAAACACGTGCTAGAACATTTTCATCCTTCACCCACTGAAAAGCTTATCCTATGTTTGGATTTACATCAGCAGCAGTCTCTGAGGTAAGGCTCTGCATATAATTTGATTATTTAATTGGTGACGCAAATCTGGTCCTAGGAGTGAGGGAAACAGAGAAGAGAAAGCAATTGATAAAGGTTATCTTCCGTTATTACACATACAATTGTGGGTGATATGAGATCAATCCTGCATGGAAAATCCAAGAACTATAGTAAATACACAACTCAGTGATCCCCTGAAAAGTGAGGGAATTTGGGTATTTATAAGTCAACTCCTAACCATAAGTAGTTGGGTGCTGCTAAGTGGAGGGTGTTGTAAATTACCTTCCAGGCGAATGACAGGCCATCAAAATGCTCAGGCAATGAATGGAAACTGTGTTGACTACAAAAATCCTTCCTACTCAGGCCTACATATAATCTAAAGCAGGGGTCCCCAACCGCAGGGCCACAGACCAGTACCAGTCCATGGCCTGTTAGGAACTGAGCAACACAGCAGAGGTGAGTGGAGGGCCAGTGAACTAACCTTCAGCAGTATTTACAGCTGCTCCCCATCATTTGCATTACTACCTGAGCTCTGCCTCCTGCCAGGTCAGCTGTAGCATTAGATTCCCATGGGAGCATTAACCCTATTGTGAAGTGCACATGTGAGGGATCTAGGTTCCATACTGCTTATGAGAATCTAAGGCTTGATGATCTGAAGTGGATCTTAGGTGGTGATGCTAACACTGGGGAGCGGCTGCATATACAGATTAACATTAGCAGAGAGGTTTGACTGCACAAAGACCGTAATGAATCAGTTGCTTGCAGATCCATAGCAAAATCCTATCAGTGAATAGCAAGTAACAATTAAACTGCACCTGGTGTCAGACTTTAAGTTCGAATCCGACACTTATTTTAGTCTGCACATGGTTGGCCCATTATTTTATGTACCACTTCCCTCTATGCCTCTTTTCTGCACTGCACACTTGTCTTAGTGACAGTTTTGGTAAGCCCATGAGCTAACACTAGCCAAAATGAGTGAAAAATAGACATCACTTGGCAGCTACTTTAAAAACAGGGAAACACCCAATGATGAGGCAGCAGAAGACTGTAAGCTTCTTTTAAGAGAAAGCTGCATTTAAGAGAAAATACCAAGAGTCGTATTTAAATTATTGATTTTATTGCAATAGGCGATTCACATTGTCCAAGTCCAGTTTGTATACTATGAGGCTATCAGCTATCCAACAAAGTCATGAACCCTTCAAAACTGCTTTGACACATGGAAACCAAGCACCTGCATTAAAAGACAAGCCTTAGGAGGTCTTTAAAAGAAAAACAAAACAAAAAACAAAAAAACATGAAGACAAAGAACAGAAGCAATTATTGAAGGCCACAACTTCATCAAATGTGTCTGCACTGAGAGCATCATCCTTAGCGGCTAACCACATTGCTAAAGCTAAGAAGTCCTTTACTATTGGTGAAGAGTTGATCCTACCTGCTGCTAAGAAAATTTGTTGTAGACTTTTAGGAGAGGCTGCAGTTCAAAAGGTGGCAGGTATTCCTCTTTCAGCTAGCACCATAACGAGACAAACTGAAGAAATAAGAGAGGATATTGAGGTACAATTGTTAGAGAGGATTAAGGAGTCACTGTGGTATGTAATCCAGGTTGATGAGTCTACCAATGTTGACAACAAAGTAACAATCTTTGTTTTCGTGCAATATATTTTTCAGGAGAATGTGCATGATAATATGTGATGTGCACCTTTTTGCCAACCAACAGCACAGCCGCAGAACTATTCAAGTATTTGAATGATCACATACCAGGAAAAAAAGGAGTTGGTCATTTTTCATAGGTATATGCATGACTAGAGTGGCCTCCATGACTGGGGAGCTTGGTGGTTTGACTACACAGGTCAAAGAGTTTGCTTCTGAATATGAGTCTACTCAGATCAAAGAGTTTGCTTTCGAAAATGAGTCTACCCACTGTGTCATCCATGGAGACACGCTGGCTAGCCAAAAGTTGTCACTTGAACTCAACAATGTTAAAATTATCAACCACATTAAAGTGCATGCCCTTAACTCACATCTGTTTGTTCAGCTCTGTAAGGAGATGGACGCAGAGCACACACATCTCCTCTTATACACAGAAGCAAGATAGCTTTCTAAAGATACGTCACTGGCCAGAGTTTTTGAGTTACGACAGCTACTGTAGAAATTTCTTTTAGGAAAACAAAAGGGGTTGCAAAATTTGCTTCCTTGTGTGACATATTCAGCCTGCTCAACAAACTCAACCTGTCACTTCAAGGGAGAATGACAACTGTGTTCAAGTTGGCAGATGAAGTGGCAGCATTCAAAGCCAAACTGGAATTCTGGGGACGATGAGTGAACACTGAAATTTCTGACATGTTTCAAACATTAGGAGAGACTTTGAAAGAGACTGAGCTAAGGCCTTCTTTCTCCCATTTGGTACATGATCACCCATCTGGGCTTTCAAAAGAGTTTGAGCATTACTTCCCAATCACAAAGGATCCCTGCAGTGGAAAGTAATGGATCCACAATGCATTTGTGAATAAGCCACATGAATAAGCCACAAAGCCACTTTGTGCTAGAAGAGGATCAGCTGCTTGAGATTGCAAATGTCAGTGACCTGAAAAGTATATTTGAGATAATTTCAAAAGTCCATACGTTTTGGGTTAAAGTCAAGGAAGGCTATCTTGAGATTGCCACAACAGCACAGACAAGCCTGCTTTTATTTCCAACGTCCTATCTTTGTGAAGCAGGGTTTTCTGCAGTGGCATCAACCAAAACGAGATTACCAAGCAGACTGGACATAAGCAACACACTTCAGGTGTCACTGTCTCCCATTACCCCCAGATGAAACTCTACGTGCAGAAAAACAAGCATAGGGCTTCCACTTATTCTACATTATTGTGAGTTGTATAATTATTTCACTATATATTACAATGCAATAATAACAGAAATAAAATGCGCAATAAATGTAATGTGTTTGAATCATCCCCAAACCATCTCCCACTTCCCAGCCTCAGTCCATGGAAAAATTGTCTTCCATGAAACAGGTCCCTGATGCCAAAAAGGCTGGGGACTGCTGACCCAAACCTTTTTCCAATCCTGCCATTCCTGCAGCCACTATAAACAATCAGATTTTAAGGTCTTAACTTAAAAACACTGATTTAGCTTCCAGAATTCCAAAGAAATTTCACTGGGGCACCCTGGACAAGTTACATTAGTAATCTGAAAAATATTTTTTTAAAAACTCCTACTGCACACACTATTTTGCTATCACATATATTAGTGGAAACGCCATACCTTTAATCATATTTAATCAATTCTATCAGTATCAGTAATTCCAGTAATAAAATCTTAAATATTTTCATATTTATTATTTTCTAGCATAAACATATTCTGATTCTTTTATTGTGCCTTTTTGTTCTCTTTGCATTGGTGTTTGATTATGTAGAAGTATAAGGATCTGTCATCTTTTAACTTAAATAATGGCTATTTCTCTTTTGTCTAGGAATCATTTATAATTATATTTAATAAGAAGAAGCCTATAGAAAATGAAAAGTTCGAAGGAAAATTACAAATAGGTGAATTAGGGAAGCCAAGGAAGGAAAAATTTTTAAGAAGTGAAGAGTCAGCACTATCAAATGGCATAGAAAGGTCACAAAAGAAAAAGACTAATAAGTGTCAGTTGTATTTAAAAGTCCCCCAGAGTGTCTCAGACAGTATTTTGCTGTTCTCTTTCTAAGACATAGCTCTCCCAGGATCTGGTGTCCTACGTCTGAACTCCAGTACAGTGGTTGTAATAATGTTATTTGTTGGCAGTTCTTCTCCTTGCCTAAACTCAGCCATGAAGTTATTCAACAGATACCTGTGAATACCTAAAATTTTTCCTGTACTCTATTATTTGGTGAGTAACAAAAGCAAGGATTTTCCATTTTCAGAAAAGTTACTGGCAAATTTATACAAAGGTGAATTGATCAAGCAAATTAAGAGCACACACATAAATGTGTGGCTACGCATTGTGAGGGGTGCTATTTAAAAAATTGAAGTTTGCTGTAATAACCATATCAGAGTCAAAATGCCATTCAGCAGTTTTTCAGGGCCTGCCTTTTTGTGACTTTTAAATGGAGCTATGGACAGTGAATAAGCATCAGTGAGAGAGCAGGAGAGGAAAATCCAAGCAAAGGGTTAATAGGGCCAGTAAAACAAAAATAAAGATAGAGATGAAGGCAATTTGAGAAAGCATATTTTTATTTCACATATCCACTAATGACATATTTATTAGCCCTAAATCTGTAAAATAGATAAAAATAATATCTTCCAAACAAATACTAAAGGACATTAAAGTTATAGGTGAAAATGACTTTACTATGATTTGAAGTAATGCCATACAAAGTATGTTTGTTAATTCCTTTTTTGTTTTGTTTTGTATGTGGAGAGGTGCTTCTTTTACCTAAATAACTCAGATAATAATAACTATTATGCTTGATAAAGGTTTAGTGGTTTGATTTTCTATAGCATCTGAGTGGAAAAGTAAAGTCATATGGCTTTTTCAAAAGCCACCCAAAAATATGCATTATCTTTTCCTTGTAATTCTATTTCTAGGAATTCAGCAGTAGCAAATAACTGAGTATATGAGTAAAGATTTAACTATAAAGGGACAATATGCTTTATTCATAATAGCTTATAAAGCAAGGGATACAGTATATATATATATATATCTAATATTAGATGGTAACTCAAATAAGTTGTCTGGGATTCATACGAGTAAAAGTTCAAAACAAAATATATTACAAACATATATCTCTTGGCTGGGAGCAGTGGTTCATGCCTGTATTTCCAGCACTTTGGGAGGCCAAGGCAGGTGGACCATTTGAGGTCAAGAGTTTGAGACTAGCCTGACCAACATGACGAAACACCCTCTCTACTAAAAATACAAAAAAATCATCCAAGCCTGGCGGCACACACCTGTAATCCCTGCTACTCAGGAGGATGAGGCAGGAGAATTGCTTGAAGCTGGGAGGCAGAGGTTGTAGTGAGCCAAGATCATACCACTCCACTTCAGCATGGGCGACAGGGAGACTCATCTCAAAAAACGCAGCAAAACAAAACAAAGCAAAAATACACATCTCTTATGTTATTATATTTGCATGCAGTGATTTTGAGTTTTAAAGACTATAAAATATATAGAAAATTCAGATTTATTATTATTATATTATTATTAGAGACCAGGTCTCACTCTGTTGCCCAGGCTGGAGTGCAGTAGTATGATAATAGCTAACTGTCACCTCGAACTCCTGGGTTCAAGCCATCCTCAATCTGAAGTAGCTGGGACTACAGGTACATGACACCATGCTTAGCTAATTATTTTTAAAAATTTTTATGCAGACAGGATCTCCATATGTTGCCTACACTAGTCTCGAACTCCAGGTTCATGATTATTATATATCTATAATCTTTATTTTAGATAACATCAATGTATGTTTCAACATATATATAGACATATATGATGATATACTCCAAAACATAAAGCTTTATCTGGCTAGTCTATAACCATGTGTAGTTTTTAACTTTCTATTTCGGCTTGGTTGAATTTTCTACTTATTTTATAACAATTATGTGGGTAATTATTGCTAATCAAATACATTGGGGTTTTATATTAAATTGCTATTGACCATTTTTGTAGAATATTTCTGAATAGCAAATTCAAATATGTATAAAATTTTCTGCCACTTTTTCATTTGAATAACTATAAAAGTTCAATGAGATTGATTGATTGATTGATTGATTGATTGATTGATTTTGAGATGGAGTCTTGCTCTGTTTCCCAGGTTGGAGTGCAATGGTGCGATCTCGGCTCACTGAAACCTCTGCTTCCCAGGTTCAAGCTATTCTCACTGTCTCAGTCTCCTGAGCGACTGGGATTACAGGTGCCCACCTCCACGCCCAGCTAATTTTGTATTTTTAGTAGAGGCAGGGTTTCATCATTTGGTCAGGCTGGCCTCAAACTCCTAATCTCAGGTGATCCACTAGTCTTGGCTTCCCAAAGGTCTGAGATTATAGGGGTGATCCACTGCACCGGGTCGAGACCTAATTTATTTTTACAGAATCTTAGTAGTAGTTGTTGATATGAATTTATCATTTTCACTTAACTTTTTAGTGACTTAGTGTATAAACATACAGCTTTCTTGATAAATCAATAAGGAAACATATTTGTGATACAGGCATGTATGTCAAAAGACAGGAATATACTCTATACTGTTTAGTGAAATGTTGAGAGATTAAAGTGCTAGGGAATAATTAAAATCAAAGAAGATAGATCAACATTAAATTGCACTTAGTTATTAAATTATATGGAAATTTGAGGTAATACAATGATACGAAAGGGACAAACTTATTTATGAATGAAGGAATAATGGTGCAAGGAAATAAAAGTATATATACAATAATGTCAAGAAAGAAAAGAGACAATATATCCTGAAAATGTCATAATAATTGGCTTCCTCATTTTCAATGACTTCCCATCCCAATTCATCTAGCACATTTCCTTTAAATTACTTTTGTCAATTTCTCCTTTTATCATTTAACTTTCCTGTTCAAAGTCATTTCTTCACTTTCTATTATTAATAGGCTGAACTGTGACTGCACATTTTAGAATTTATGACCTTCAATAACCTGGCTGCAACCTATGTCGCTAGTTTGAATCACTGATACCAATCAACTTGTCACAAACTGTTATAGCATGTGTCATTAAAGCACTGCCTTCCACTCCTAAATCTTGTGCTGATAAATCTCTCCCTAGACTTCAAGAAGAGAGTTAATCTGGATTGTCCAAATTTCAAAATTTTGAACTTGACCACCATAGATTGGTTGAAAGAGTTATTAAAGCTCTTAAATGATTAAAAGCATTTGTATACGGTACATGTTCCTTTTCTCTTCCCCAAGGCCCCCAAGTAGAGCTTTTTGCACAAATAGCTATACTCAGGACACTACTTGTGTCTAGACCAGTTTTTTCTGAAACATTGAAATAAACATGAATTAACTTCTTAGCTTTGGAAATATACTTTATACTCAAATTACAGAGGTGACATGGAGAGTCAGGTGGAAAAAATGAAGAAGTTAATTTTTTTGTGTTTCTTTGGTTCTTGGCTATGACTCAGTCTTTGTTTACCTACAATGATTCCTCCCATTTGAATTATCCAAGCTTCTGCATTAGATTTCTGAAATGAATTTCTAGGTAAGGAAGTATTTGGAGAGAAGAGAAAAGCCAGTTTTATTTTGTTCTTCATGTGTGTGCATAACTTCAAAGCCTTATAAAAATATTGGCCGATCAAGTTTCCCTCAATTTACATCATGGTGCTCCTACGCTTTAGTTACACCATTCCAAGTCATGTTACTGGAGATATCAAATCTTTTCTCTACCTAACCATTGATCTTCTAATGGCCAGAGTATGTGTATATTTATTTGTAGCTTCGGATCAACACAATGTAATGATGAGCACCTTAATACAAAAACAAAAGTCTGTAGTGCTGGGAATATATTTTATTTAAGTCACACATCCTCAATAATTAGGTAATATAATTTTCTTGCATTTCCACGTTCACCACAGAATTTTCTCTGCCTTTTGGTAATTATGTTTTCAGTGTTTCCTTTCATGTGTATAAAACGAATAAAATGACATATATGGGAACAAGACCTGAATAGACATTTTTTAAAGAAGATATATAAATGGCCAATAAGCACATGAAGGAATGCTCAATTTCCCAAGTCATTAGAGAAACTCAAATGAAACCACAAAGACATGCCATTTAACACCAATTAGGATAGCTATTATAAAAAATGCAGAATATAACAAGTGTTGGAAAAGATGTGGGGAATTTGGAGCCCTTGTGTATTGCTGTTGAGACTGTACAATGGTCCAGACACTGTAAAAAACAGTATGTCAAATCTTTAAAAAAATAAGTATAAAATTACCATCTGATTTAGTGATTCCACTTCTGGTAACATATCCAAAAGAGGGCAAAGCAGGGAACTCAAACAGATATTTGTATACCAATATTCAGAGCAGCATTTTCTACAATAGATAAAGGATGAAAAAACAAAAAACAACCAAGTATCTATTGATGTATGAGTGAATAAACAAAATGGGGCATGTAGATAAAAGGGAAACCTTAAGAGGAAGGAAATTCTGTGCTGTAGAATTGCATGCTACGATGTGGATGAAACTTGAAGATATTATGCTAAGTGTAATAAGTCAATTTCAACAGGATGAATACTTTGTAATTCCACTTATATGAGGCACATAGACACAAATTCAGAGAGACAAAAATAACATAGTGATTGACAGGGTCTGAGGTGGAAGGGGGTTAGTGTTTGAGTATAGAGTCTCTGTTGTAAAAGATGAAAATGTTTTGGAGACGGATGGTGGTGATGTCTGCACAACAATGTGAATGTACTTAATGCCATGGAACTGTACACTTAAAATAGTATAAAAGGTCAATTTCATGTCATATATATTTGACCCCAATGGAAAATTGATAGTAAAATTAAAAAGCAAGTAATAGCAAACTCTAAAAATAATATTTTCAAATGAGAGGTCTACATCTATAGCTTGATTGAAAACAGAACAATAGGATGTCCCTCAGTAATCATTAAGATGGGAGATTTCTCTATGTATGGTTTGGCTTTAGAAAAAGATATGCTCCTGCATATGTATGTATAAGTAAAGTAAATGTTTTAAGGCATTGATTTTGTAAATAGAGATATCATCTTATTGCAACAATAAACCCGAAATACATACATATATATATATATATATATATATATATATATATATATATATAT